>NC_050174.1:27132061-27174561 GCF_008315115.2 Sander lucioperca
ATTTTCCCTTGTGTTTCCCTGTGTTCCTCAGCTATGCCTCTAGCTTTAGTATCCTTGTTTGTTCCCTGTGCTGCTCATCTGTCAGTCTGCCTGTCGACGATCTCTACAGCTACCTCTGCCTTCCACGCCGCCCTGATACTCTCCACCCTCCCTCTGCTGTCTCCAGTCACCCCCGCTCTCCAACAGATCTCCATCTACAGTAACATTGAAATAAACCTGTTAAACTTTACGTACCTTTGTGTCAGATTGGGTCGTTCTTACCACAACAGATACATCCAGGGAGTGTGAGGCAACAGCTGTCACAGTCTTTGCTGTGCACAATTACAATAAATAATAATATTAAATTAATTAACACATAATTCATGTATGAACATGTGATGATTTCTTATCTTGAACCTACACAGCTTTTATGCGTCAAAGGTCCCTCACTATGAATACTTTTTTCTCATCTTTCTATCTTCATGAGTATATTTACAAGAAGATTGTATTACACTGTGCATGCCATTTGTTGTGTATTTTGGGCCACTATCAGATCCGTAGTTGAGATACACCTGATAGATTGTAAGTAACTTTAGCTTCCGTTGTTGGTGTTAGCCATGCTGTTGGGCTAATAAATGCTTAAAATTACGTCATAGTCCAGGTTATCATTGTTATATCTAGTAACATGAAAGACTGAATGATATAACACCATTCACAATAGCTTAAATACATACAGAACCAGTCAAAAGTTGGACACACTTTCTCATTCAAGTGAATGGGAAAGTGTGTCCAAACCTTTGACTGGTACTGTACATGCACATACAAACTCAACATACATTCAGACACACACACACACACACACACACACACACACACGCACAGGCACACACATGTCTCTGGTCTCAGTCTCCCTGTCTCTCTTTCTACTCTTTGTTCTGGCTGTGAATCCAATCTCAGCTCAATCAGCACAAGTGCTGGTGTTTCCTTTTCCCTGCTGCACCCTGCACACAGATGTTAAGCAAGAAATAAAGGTCATGCAAGCATTCAAGTGTTACTGATCTGTTTCTCCTTTTCATCCAGTTATGGAGGCTGATTGAGGAAGGGGTTATCAGATGATACAGGAGCAGATAAAGCGGGCCTGAGGTGTGGGCCTGGATCTGATTAGACAGCCAACAGGTGAAACACCAGCATCAGGTCCGCTTTGAAAGATGAGCAGTGATCTCTGAAGACAGGGAGCAACATGACCAAGCTTCAGATCTGAATCTGTGACAGTGTCCTCCTGTTAGATAGTCATCGCAGACTTTCAACATCTGTAAAGACACAGCGCTGTAATTTGATTTGCCCTGATAGAAGGATCAAGCAGGCAGAGATAAAACACGCTGTACATGAAGTCATGTAGTAAAGCGTTGGAAAGTTTGAAAAACAATGCAACATGCCTTGCAAAGACTGTGAAAAGTATTTCAAAGGGAGGTATTGGTATAGTATATCTGTTACAAATTGGGTTTTAGGTGCATGAAACCTTTGAAACCCATAATTTTAGCAATTCTGCTCCAAAGAGTAAAGACATCTTCCTACAGCTCAAGTATGATCAAATACAGCAACACTGAACTGCTAGATTGTATATCTCATGAACAATATTTTCTGTACAAGAAAATTCATTTTATTTACAAATATTTGAGAATAACCCAATTTCTCAGTGTTGGACAGAGAAAAACTAAATTCTATGGAAAACACACACACACACACACACACACACACCCTGAGTCCACCATTGAGGCAGTCTGCCTGTAACGTGTGAACTGGAAAGATGAATGATCAAACAATGCTCAGCGACCTGCCATAACCTGCATGCTTAAATAACTCCAAACAGGTAAATACGTATTAACGTTACACAATCAAAAGGCATAGAGGAGAAGGCTGGCGTTCTCAGATGATTTTAGACGTCAGAGGTGATAAAAAAATGTTTAAAAATGCCGCATTGAACAAGCATAATCTTTTATTCTTCATGAGTATGTTTGTGCTTTTGACAGGTGTGTATATGTTATCTTTTGGATACACTGTACACGCGGCTTTGCAAACATTGTAATCACTCCAGCGTTTAAAGAAATTGTGCTGATAAGGATTTCCATTGTTTGTAATAGGGAGATTATCGCAAAACTATCCAGTGTGAGGATGATAAGGCTACTGCATGTGAGGCATTCTTCTCGAGCTAAAAAATCTAACAACAGTCCTTCTGTTCGGGTTGCAATGAAACAAAAGTTCAGTGAAGATGTTTGGTCTGTAAGTATTTCCCTCTAAATGGTTGCAAGGTCAGCCTTAGCATGACAAAGAGCTGGGATCTAATGAGGTAATACAAAGAGAGAAGATGCACCACAGAATAAGATAAAGTGCGTTTGAGAGATGGCGTAGACCATCTCAGATCACTTAACAGTGATATATGAACTACTTAGGCTCTACCACCTAAACAACATATTACTGGATTCTGTTGCATCTTCTGCTCTATTACTGGATCGCTGTTCCAGAGCAAGAATCCACTTTTCAACTCGAGTCCCACACTGTGATATCTATCTGACGTAAAAACAAGCATAGGTGCACGGTAAAACAGATTAGATAGTTTCATTATTGATTCACCACAATATTCTTAAGTTACTTTTAGAGCTCCTGAGCAGCGTCTGCAGGGCTAAATGATCGCACAATGTCATTATACTCTGATTTCACAGGCCTTTTCAGGTCCGTCTGTATTATTTCTGAGAATGTGCTGGCAAATAGATGAAAATAATGCATTCATGGCTGCAAAGTGGATCAGGAGGCGGATACATTTGTCAGCATCAATGCCACCTTTTTCCACACATTCTGGGGCTCACGTTACGGTATGCACAAAAGCAACTTTTTTATTTTTTTATTACACAAAAAATAATGCAAAAACACAAACAAACATAAAATATATACACATACCTACATTGGCTATAAACACATAGCAAACATCTTTCTACCTCATTTCATTTTCCAAAAAAAATAAAATACATAAATCCACACCAGGATACAAACAAACAGTATAACATTACTTTTATGGTTGGTTCAAACCTCTGCATCCCATCTTTAGATAGAGAATTCACTGAATCACAACAACATAAAAATTCTGATCAATATGTATGATCAAAAAGAAGAAAAAAAAACATTAGATCAGAGGGGGTCAACATTTGCTAGCCTTTGTCTCAATGATTAACTTGGGCAGTGGTGGAATGTAACATAACAGTAACAGTACATTTACTCCAGTACTGTACTTCAGTCCAAATGTTGAGGTACTTGTACTTTACTTGAGTCTTTTCTCTTCATGCCACTTTCTACTTCTACTCCGCTACATTTCAGAGAGAAATATTGTACTTTTTACTCCACTACATTCATCTGTTACAGCTTTAGTTACTAGTTACTTTACACATTAAGATTCCTGCACACAAAACACATGTAGTTTATAAAATCTGATGTTTGATTCTAAAGTAAACTAGCCAACAATATAACGACTACAAGTCCAGCTGAGATGATTAGACCATTAAACACACACCTGGTTGGAGCCTTTACACTTTTACAAGGTTTTAATACAACAACTACATTTTCCTGATGATACTTACAAACTTTGACTTAAGTAACATTTTCAATGCAGGACTTTTACTGTAACAGAGAATTTTTTACAATGTGGTATTAGTACTTTTACTTGAGTAAAGGATCTGAATAATTCTTCCACCACTGAAGTGAACTTGTTCAAGCTTCTACCCACTCTGCTCTTCAACTCGTTTTCACAAATACAGACCATACTATGAGGAGGTCTAACAAAAACACTTCCGACAGATGTCTAACACGCTGCTCACACATGCAGATTTCACTGTGAACTGAGCTTTGAAAAACATGCTGTCGCTCACCACACCTCAAAGACTCAAATAGTGGCCAGTTTGTGCCACGAACGGAAGTTAAGAAAGGTTCTTTTCTTCTTCCTCTTTTATGCAGATGTCAGATGCAGATGTCCTCCAACAGGTGGAAGCTGCAACCTGGAGGAAACCAGTCACTTACATTTTGATCCCCTCTTGAAACAGAAGCACAGCTAAGTGTTACTCCACTCAACTATGTCAAAGTACTTCAATAATCATTTGGAAGCATCTTCCAAATTCTCTTTCAAATACATTTATATATTTTTTTTATTTTAAAGGAGCTATGAGGAACTTTTAAATGTTTCTGAAACTGTGTAATGTTCCATGTGATGATCATAAATGACCTGTAACAGCAAACGAGACTAGCCCGCAATTTCCACCAACTGCGGAACGGCTGCAGATCCTCTCTGGAACGGTGGTGGAGTCATTAGGTTTCCATTAAAGTTAGTGTGTGTATTTTCACTGACTGCAGAACGGCTGCGTCCCGACTCCGTCCCAGCTCTGGCGATCCGCAGCCCTCCTGAGCAGATACGCAGAGCTTCTATTTTTGCCGGACGCCGGAAAGCTCCGCAGCAATTCAGCACAGGGCAGATTGTGCGGGACAGGAAGTCGAGCACAGAAACAAAATAAAACATCCGGTTAATTTTCAAAATAAAATGCACCGTGCTCACGGCGGATCATATTTCAGCAGGTCAGCACAGAGTTGTTTCCCTCTACTCCTCTGGATGGAAACAAACTGTTGTTGGTTTTGTGGTTCTGTTTATAGAAACTACATCCTGTTATATCGCACGATCATATGTGAATTCGCGAGATCTCGTGGGTCCTCGTGACTTCAGCTGTCAGTCATGGCTGCAGCCGTTCGCAACAAATCCGTACCTGGTGGGTATTGTAGGACGGCGGAGCACGGAGCTGACACGCTGGTATTAAAGGCTGTAGAAAGAAGGCTGAATGGAAAGAGATCAGTGATGCAGTCAACAGTGTTGCCGTGGTAAATCGGACTCCAGCTGAAGTTTATTTAATTTATACATCCTTGACATATGTATGCTATAGTCCTAATAGTAATATACAGGCTTATATTGCAACCTCTTAGGCTTATATGGTTTACCTATATTTAAATAAACACACAGTAGTGGAGTTTATGCAGTGTCTTTTATTTTACTCGTGTTTTTTTCATGAGTCAGACCCAGGCAACAGCTGTGAGGGAGAGCGTGTGTCCTCCACCCCCCGTGCTGGACCACCACCCCGACCCTGTCTCCTGACAGCAGAGGGGCTGGAAAAACAAGCCAAAATATGTCGGTCAATGGCAGAAATAAATCGTTCACTTGTGGCCATTAACGACACTTTAAAAGAGAAACGAAAACCTGAAGAATAAATAAAAATGTTGTGCATCGTCATGTTTCCTGTATTGAATATCATTGCCAAACATAACACTATACCTTTTAAAAGCGAGGAATAATATCCTGTCTCTTGGTATAGCTCCCAGTTGGGGCTGTGCTGGACACTGGTCTCTGGGCATCAGGTCATCTGGCTCCATCACTACATTTATGGCACCCTGTTTTCCTGCGTGATGTTGTGCAAAATCCCACAGGCTAAAACAATGTTGCAGACTTTTTTCTGGTGTGTATTGAAGGGTCCCCCCGCTAATGCAAGACCATGAGCCATCTGCCCTTAATCAATCCAATGGAGCGCTCCACCGTGGCATGTGCGCGTTACTGGCTCATAGAGGTATTTTAAAAGAGCCAGATCTGCCATTGCTGATAAGTGATCAACTGATGACTTATCCTTCTCCTGTTAAACTTGTTATATGCTGCACCGCAAGTCCACACTGACTCGAAAACTTGCGTACACAAATTCAGACCAGACGTGAGATTTTATCGCAGCCTACGCTCACGTTCAAATTGATAAATCCCTTGCTTTGAGTAGGAATTGGCGTACGCTCGTCCTACGCCTGTTTTTGGTCGTACGCACGTTTCATAAATGAGGGCCACTGAGTTTGTGTGTAGTGTATAGCTTAGGTTGTGTTTTTAGGTGTCATTTTGGTATGAGTTTTACTTGTCAGAAATGCAGTTAAATAAGCCCTATTAAAAGAACAAATTCTGGACATCACTCACTTCTAGGACTCCCTGGCAACGGACTGTTGTCAGACTTACAGATGCGAGACAGGTCCACGTTTACAATGCAGCGGAAATGCCAGCTTATAGGGCTCAACAGTGTGATTCTGGAAGTAAAAATCCCATTGATTTTCTTAAGGATATGATTATCAGCCATGATGTATAACCCCTCCGAGGTATGCTGACCACGTGCTAGGAGGTTGTGTAACGAAAGTTTCTGCTCCTGTAGAAGCTAGAAGTCCGTATGAAATGGTTTTAAGAAAAACATGTTTTATTCACGATCTTATGAAGATATACTACACACATCCACAATCTTAACAGCAACGTCTCTGATTGGTGGAACTTGCTGTTACCATGGAAATGTTTACTGCAACCCGCGAATGGCTAGAGCGAGCTGCTACCATTGAAGTCCCTGATAGTTTCTCTACACAGTCTTGTACCTTTGCCTTTTTGAAAATGTTTGTTGTGCCGAATCAAATGTTTTATGGTTACCATTCCTCTCGTAGCTGGTTGGCTTGGTTCCAGGCTTAAAACTCTATTTTAAAGCGTAACTCTCGCCAAAATGCAACCTAGGGTCTTTTTGTGAATGTACTCGAGTCAAACTTTCATTTAAAAGCATATTTAGGACGGAAGCGCCACTTTTAAGATTTACCGTATTCTCGTTTTCTGTCAAATGGCCTTTTGAATGGGAGAGCTAGGGGCACTACTATGATAGCATCAAAATAGCTTTAAAATTTTTAAAACACTAAGAAGGCTCGACACAACATGAAACTTTGCTCCAAGTATGACCAGGGGCTCTACACATGAACTCCAGCATTGAGAACATTGTTTGTGTACACAGAGTTTACTAAAAAGAAAGGTTTTGAGCAACTCACGTTAGCAGTTGTTCTTCCGGTCGCCGTCTATCGAGCCAGTCAAAAATAGTCGAGGAAGGAGAGTAAGTCTCCTAAAGCTTAGTTCCATAAATAATATATCCCAACATATAAATGCATGGATAATTTGTTATTTGTCGTTAGTGAAACACAATATTGACCTTGTAGTTGAAAAAGAAGCCTCATATAAGAATGACATTTCCTCCTATGGAGTCCGTTCATTCACATTCTGACATCGCCTATTTTTGACTGGGAAAATGGCGGATAGCGTAAACAACAACTGCTAACGTGAGTTGCTCAAAACCTTTCTTTTTAGTAAACTCTGTGTACACAAACAATGTTCTCAATGCTGGAGTTCATGTGTAGAGACCCTGGTGATACTTCAAGCAAAGTTTCATGTTGTGTCGAGCCTTCTTAGTATTTTAAAAATAGCTATGTTGATGCTATCATAGTAGTGCCCCTAGGACTCCCATTCAAAAGGCCATTTGACTGAAAAACGAGAATACGGTAAATCTTAAAAGTGGCGATTCCGTCCTAAATATGCTTTTAAACGAAAGTTTGACTTGGTACAAACAATACATTCACAAAAAGACCCTAGGTTGCATTTTGCCGAGAGTTACACTTTAAGCAGTTTTTGAAACGTCAATGGAACAATTGAGTCGGGAAAAAACACTTCCGCAACCAGAGCCGTTCAAAATGTGGGCAGTCACTGTTGAGCTCTATAGAGATGTGGACATCATTCTGTTCATAAGCCACATTCGTAGGCCATACAGGCCCAGTTTGTGGTAGATGGCTGTATTGTCTGAGCCATTTATTCTTGCTGTTCTGGACATAAAGCTATTCCTCCTGTAATGTATTCTGCTGGGTTTTGTGTTGCTATTCAACCTGAGTGAAAAGGCAGTGCCTGCTGAGGAACAATTCAGGGAAGAATGTGACATATCCAAATACCAGTTGCTTTTTGAGTGGCCAAACAACATGCACTTTACATGCTCAGCATTCAACACCCACCATTTACAGAGCTTTCAACACTAGTGGGCTGGATTACCAGATATACTGTTTTCACCTAGTGTAGAATTTCACCAGTATAGACACAGTACACAGCATGTACCGTGTCTTTCCTTTCCGTTTCTTATGAAATGAAAGTTTGTGGAATTAGATCACATATTTGTCATGAAGCTTGCGTAAAAAATGCTGTACAGTGCATCATTGTGTGGGTGTGTAATATCTGATGGGGACACATCAAAGTGGAAGTGGTTCTTATCTCTAGAATTCAACAATGCTATCCATATTTCAATGCCCTTGTTGGAATGGATGCCTCTCTCTCTGCTTGATCCACTGCAGGTACTGTCACTGAAATAGCTAGCTACCAGCATCAAAATATCCACAAGCTGAGGCACAATGGTCAGAATACAGCTTGAATACTTAAGTGTGTGTGTGTGTGTGTGTGTGTGTGTGTGTGTGTGTGTGTGTGTGTGTGTGTGTGTGTGTGTGTGTGTGTCTATGTGTGCGAGGGGGGTGGGGTTGAGGGGTGTGTATGTGTGGGGGGGCACTTCAGTATCCATTCAAGCCCATCTCTGACATATTCCATGGCCTTGAAGTCTCTGTAGAGCGTAGTGGTGCTCTCTGGGCTTTGTTTACGAATCACGGCTTGTTTACTATGAAGCCCAGCGCCAACCTTGAAGAGATGTGGGCCCAAGATGTTTTATCTCTTGTCAGGGCTTGCTTCAATTAAATTAATGGAATCCATTCAGCTCTCCTCTATCCCTTTCCCTTTCAGGCCCCGGCCACAGAGGAGAATACATTAAAAAGATCTTAGAGCCTTAAGAAGGTACATCATATTAGCCTCAGTCAGTCAATTTTCCTTGATTTAGTTCTTTTTCTTTCCCCTCACTAAATGAAATAATCATTAGGCTCTCAAGCTCACTATACCTCTGTATTTTGTAGCTTGGATGTAAAACTGTAAAGACAATTCAAATTCTGTCCCAAACTATACTACTTTTTCATATAAGGGCCTCTACATGAAGTTTATAATATAATAGGTAACTAATGGCTTTATTTTATAAATTCATTACCAATACCTTATATAGCAGTTAAAAGCTGGTAACTCTTCGGTTGTCAGAATGTAACCGTCATCTGTATTTACACATTAATAAAGTCATTAATAAAAGGATGTCTTTCTAAAAAGCTATCAGCAAATATTTGTAAGTCGTCTGCAAAATATTATAAAGGTTTTCCCCAATAATCCATCAAGCCTGCAGTTGTATATGTTAATAAATAGTTATAAAAATTGATTTACTATTTTAGCTGCAGATGCAGCTGAAAGGACAGCCAGAGATTTTCCACAACCTGGCAAACCCAACATTTTGATATACTTCCTTATTTATAACTGTTATAACATCATGGACCGCTAGGGCTGGGCAATATATCGATCGGAATTGATATATGAGGATAGATATTATCTTACATTTTGGATATCTTAAGCTTAATATTGTGATATGACATAAGTGTTGTCTTTTCCTGGTTTTAAAGGTTGCATTAAAGTAAAGTGATGTAATATTCTGAACTTACCAGACTTAGTAGCTGTTTTATTATTTGCCTTTACCCACTTAGTCATTGTATCCACATTATTGTTTTTTATTCATCAAAACACCCATTGTGTAATATTTTGTGAAAGCACCAATCGTCAACCCTACAATATCGCTGCAATATCGACATCGATGTATTTGGTCAAAAATGTCATCTGGCATAGCAAGATTCTGTGGGTCCACAGGTCCAACTGGAGCCAGTGGAAAAGTGACTGGAAGTTGTGACAGTTGAGTTGTGTGAAGTTGTGTTGTCCCTCTTGCATTCTCAAGGAAGGGTCATTGCATGTCTGCTCTGGCCGTTACCAACACCCCAAACATGATCTCCTAGGTTAAGTCTGGATAAGTCATGAGCTCTGTGTCTGGTGATGGTGAATAAACGCCCATAGGCACCTGACCAAGCATTGCTTTTTGATGCGATGAGAGTGAGAATGTGTTGACCAGGTTGACTGATATATAGGCTATACAAAGTGAAACAATTAAACATCGAACACAGACCACCACTTCTTAACACACTGAAGTCTTTCTTTTCCTCTCGAGCTTAGTGACAGGAAGTTACCTCATTCAACTGCTAGGAAGAAGTATAGGAAAATAACTGCAAATACTCTGACACCACAACTTATGACTTGTGACTTATTAGAAAGGAATACATCCCAATCAAAGTGTATCGCTGTCAGTTGCCAAGGCTGTATACAGTATAATAATGAATCTAAAGAAATTCCATGATAATGTGTCACAAGACACTCGGAGACCTTGGGAACAAGGGAAATTTTTGTTTTGACTGGGTTCTTTGTCTCAAATGTGTTTGTCAAGTAATACAGTTTTTTCTTCCTGTGCAAACTGCAGGTTGTCTGGGTGCAAATACTCTTATCTCAACACACGCTATCATGCATACATTTACTGGAATGTTATCATTGAGAACCAGCAAAGATACACAAAGGCCTCTCATGTAATCACCTTGAATTTCAACTCTCACTTAAATGGGAATCAAACCACAATTATAACCACTGTGAGAATCATGTATAAATAATGCTACTGTAAGATAAGCAAAGGTTTGTTCTGGTAAAGTCTCTCTCTATTCCTACAGGCTGAGAAAAATGAAAAAGGGATTGTGTGTGTGTGTGTGTGTGTGTGTGTGTGTGTGTGTGTGTGTGTATGAGAGAGAGAGCAAGAGAGAGCGAGAGAGACATCCTGCTACTTTTAGTTAATCATTGAATTGCTTTCCTTTCTTGTCACACCTCTCTTGAAGGCAGCACTGTTTTCTTTTTCAAATTATGTATTAGCACACAGTCTAACGCAACATACAGAGAGGTGATGAATATAGCCATAGGTATTCCATAAATGTCAAACTCACTATCAGTCAGTCAAACATTAACCCAAGGAAGCTTTAAAATGTACTTAAAACATACATTAAAGTGACTCCTAATTGATGTCATGCGGTGGCCCAGAACCTGTTTGTTTTCACTATGGTTTTACAAATTTTAAATTAAAATCATTTTAGGGCAGACTAGGAAGGAAAACCATGTCTATACCATCAAATTTCCTCACCTTTTGAACATAAACCTTTTTGACCCGGGCCTCAACAGGGCCTCAACAGATCTTCAACAAGACTAACGCTGCATTCACGTACAGATACAAAGTAGTAGGCGAGATGTGCATCCATGTTGCCCAGTATGCCCAGCAAATCAACATTTTAAATTCAATATTTTATCAACAGTTGATGTCAGTGGATTGCTTTCCACCTTGCATTAGTCCAAAGTTAAAACTACACCTTGACTGAGAGACTAGGTAATTATTGTTTTGTTTTAAAATGATGTGCACCTATGAGGAGTGCCACCACACGTATGTACTGTATATATTGTCTGGACTGGTCCCCACAGAGGTTACTGCTGGAAAGCGCAAAGTTCATTTTGTGCATGCACATATAAACGCATATGAACGGATGTTCCAGCGTGATGCGGTTGTCTTTTACGAGCTGCAACGTGCCGCTGTCCGTTGTCGTTAATCAAACTTAATTTATAGATGGATTTTCCTCTCACTTTTGTCAGGCACAAAGTCAACGAACACAGCCCTGGAAGTGGCTGGCCAGCAAGCAAGCCACACAGACCAAGAGATGCACTGCCCAGCTAGGTTAGCAAGACAGACAGACTAGAGACTCATTAGTCTCGCATTATCAAACCCAACTCCCAACCCTGCAGAAATCTGAGGAGCAGTTAACCTACTCATAAATCGGCCAGAGTTTAGAATGCCAACTCAAAGAAAGAGGAAGGGGACGGACATCCTGCAGAAAATTAGGGACATCCGGTGGATCTTCCGGCGGCACCTGAGCAATCCCGTAAATAGTTGGCGTCGATATAGAGACTCATCATAATGAACACCATTAACATGGAACTGTTTCAGCCTTTACAACCATGTACAGATTCACAATTTTCCACCTTTAATCTAATTTCAACAAGGATATGTACTGTGTTAGGTTATGAATTGTTTTATGTAAAATCCACTAGTATCCAAGTATGGGCTGTATGTACTTGTAAAGACTGAGTCAAGTAAAGACAACATATTGTCTTTTCCGTTTACTCTTTAAAGGATCTAATGGAGATCCAAATGAAAATAAAGATGAATATCACATCAGCAGATATGAAAATGAATGAATAAAAAAAAAAAAACATTTACTGCTTGATCGTATAAAATAATTCAAAGAGCTGTATTTCTGTAGGCTGCTTATATCACATAGTCAGTGGTCAATGACAATCAAATGGATTTGAGGAATGAGGAGAGGAAAGCAGGTATTACCACAGTCCTTTTCATATGCTGTCCTAATCGTAGCTCTGGTCCACCTTTGAATGGACATGAAAATTACTTATCAACTGTCAAGTGGAAATTACTGGTGATGAATGTGTTATAGCTCTTGTATTCTTCTATCCTCCCACTGTGTTGATATTACACCCTTCTGCTGAGTAAATGCCCACAAAAACCCAAGATGCTGCACACATTGAAATTATGGATTATTATGCTGGGTGGGGGGGGGGGAGCGAGGCAGGTTCGGGAGGTGATTTTCTGTTGAAACATGACAGCATAAATACTTTGAGTTCTGACTGTGCCTGGTGTCAGCACAAACAACTGACATGGGATATACTTGGGTGCCTGATAAGACTGCCAGACATGTAATTCTTCTGTCATCATTATCAGAGCCATCTCAATTTGACTTGCAGTTTGGTGGAGGGATTAATAAATACTAAACACACATCACATCCCCACATTCCTGGATATCATGTTCGGTCTGTCAGTATGTGATAGCTCAGTGCAGAGCCCTTTTTATGTTTTTAGATTAGTGTATCTTTGCATTTATGGATAATTCAAAGTGAATGACATGATAGACAACGCTGTTTTGTTTTTGCCTCTTTGTCCTGTCTGTTCAGGTGTGGCCTAAGGCATTTTTTCAGGCATCAAACAACACAGGACTTTCACCCACGAGACCGGGGTTCGTGTCCCGTTCCTGTCCCGCGTGGCACTGAAACATACATTTTGTAACCCCACCCACCATTTTTCCTACAACCTAACTGTCCCGTTCTTTTGCCACACATCAGTTACACGTACGTCCTGACCCATGTGTCAAAAAGTGACGCCAGGAATCCTGACCAAGTACATCTAAATACAACCCCAAAGGGCTAGATGCGAGTCCCGAGAGCGTCAAAAAGTGAAAGCCCGTCTAAATATGACGCTAAAGGAGATTCTTTGGAACAATAAGAAACGTCAAAGGCACCTGAACAAGAGTCGCTTTTTGACGCGATGAGAGTGAGAATGTGTTAATATTGCTGGTATAAAGCCTGACATACGGCACATGAGAGACACCCTGGATGTCCCTCAACTCTCGCTATCTCCACTATCAAATTGTAGTTGAATGTAGCTGTTGCGTCTGATCTGACTCTGCCATACTCGGCCTCTGATTGGCTCACCCTGGTATTCTTACCCTAACATTGTTAACACTCCTCATAACCAATCCAACCAACAAAGACAGCAAGTACTAGCCAATCAGAGGCAGAGTAGGGCGGGTAATGCCTTCGCCATCCTAGGAAATGCAAATTTGCAGCCAGGATGGTTGGGATTGCTTAAAGAAATACAAATAAGCCAGTCCGTTTTTTTTCCCTGATTCCAGAATAGATAGGTGTAGCCATCGCTGACACTGCGCTGTGGAGACAGGCTTCTTCCCACTGCCTGTCCGATCCCTCTTAAAGATTTTTGTGTCTTTAGTGTGTCATTGTAGTCTTAGTCTTGCATTGCCAGACCTTCCTCCACAGCGCTGCGGAGGAAGGTCTGGCTAGTCCACACAGCATTCCTGGATGGGAGAAATCTTCACGAGGGATAAACCCCAATAGCAACAGCTCTTAGAGGGCTATGCCTACACTCATAGAATCTGGAGTTATGATACGTAACTATTGATTCTTGCCCACCTATACTTACATATACAGTACATCGTGCAGCAGCAGGAATATGTGTGATTCATCTGCAGTTCAGTTTTTCAGATTTGCTCCCCAATTCTCTGGTGTCCTGTACCTTGTATGATTAAAACGTTTTTAGGAGAGAAAACTGTTCAGCTGAAACTGTCAAGGTAAAAAGTATTCTTCTTTTATCAATTAAATAGTAGTTTAAACACAATAAAACACTAAATGAAAAGGTTTTCCAAAAAAGTTTCTGTCTGCTGGTCTGTGTGTACCTTGTTTGTGGGATAAATGTATTCCAGTTTATTTGCTTTAAAATGTAAAAGTCACTATTTGTATGAGAAACCAGAAATATGTTTAAAAACATATGGCAGTGGAAGCCTGAGGAAAGCTAAACCTGGACAAAGAGCTAAAATTACTAATTGGTTTACTGATCAGTTGTACTTTGTTCGATTGATTTGCAATTAATTCTGGTTTGCGGTGCATAGAAGACAGAGGCTGGCGCCAACCTTGGAGCTTGTGGATACCTTATACTCACTTAGAGGGTGAAGGGGGGAGAACATCAATACGTTGTTGTGAGTCTGGCCCGGGACTCACGCTGATACTGTCTTCTTCATTTGTTGGGGCTATGAGGCAGAGTGTATGGAACAATACATTTTCTGTCCATTTTAAAAGGGAAGGGATGGATGATTTATCCTCCTAAGTGGAGGTGGGAGGTGTGTAACACTGATCTGCCAGTGCCATTAGTGTGATCTTACACTTTGGGATACACATGGTGGAATTAATGTTTTATACTCCATAGGGATGCATTATACAGAGCTGTGCAGTAAAAATAGCTCATCTTCCAATAATATGGCATACTGTATAAATATGTTGGGAGCCAATAAACATACTCTCCAATGAGCATGAGGTGATCACTTGTTAACTTCTCAGCTACTTTTCTATGTCATACAAATGAATGGGATTTTATATTTGAACATCAAACAATATAGAGATGTTAAGGATGGAGTAATGGAATTTATTGTATATCTTTTCATATACAATGATTATATGCTAATCTTTGGTGGTTAATATAGTAGTTTTGTTTTCTAAATAACCTGAACCTGAACTGTCTGGATCCAATGCAGGAGTTATCCCGGAAATTCACCAGGCCCAGATGTGCCGTGTTCCGGCTGCGATGTGGTTTTCTTCTGTCGTCCGCCATGCATCATTCCTCAATGAGAGTGTTTCAGAAGCAGGGCATTTTGCAAGCCCGACTCATAACGAGATTTTGTTGTTTTGGTCATTTTTCCTAGTAAGAAAGTAGTCGACATAGCTAAATGTCTCTATCTCCAAATAATAAAGGCAGAGGCTGTGTACTCATAATTAATCGGATTGCAAAGATCTTAGATTCTTCCCATTTCTAATAAATACTGCACACACATATTTTTTATTTTCATCTTACCTTGTCTTTATTTTACTTTATTTGATATATCCTAGTTTTTATTGTCAATGTTATGCTTCTTTGCTTTTATTTAAAGCATGTTGCGTTGAATCTTGTGCATGAATTGCACTATAGAAACAATAGAAAAACATTTATAGAAAAACTTTTTTTTTTAAAGATTTTGTTTATTACTATTATTATTGTTGTTGTTCTGGTTGTTACTTCCAAACTGTGAGTATGACATGATTCTGTTGAACAACATCAACAACTATGTTCAATATAAACATTTTATTGTTATGTTTATTTAAATAAAATGCAATGCGGGTGCAGTGTGTTACATATATGATAATGCAAATTAGTTGCATGTGAATGTAATTTTTAGACAGGTGTGGTTCCATAATATTGAGGGTAATAAATTAGTTAATTAGATATGGATTAAACTTAAAACTCTCCTCTTTGATAAAGCTTATAGTTAGGGAGTGAGGAGTTGCAGCGTTCGCCTAGACCAGCGAGGGAGGGTGTATAGCTCTCTTCATAGGCGGCAGATTCATCTATCAACCCTTATAGAGCTGGCTCAGGTTTGCCTTGGACCAGCTCTTAGTTATGCTGTTATAGTTTTAGACTGCTGGGGGACTTCCTTTGACACACTGAGCTCCTCTCTCCTCTCTCTTTCCATCTGTGTGCATCCATGTCTCTGTTGCAGCTGTCGCCGTGGTCCTGCTCGGCACCCTGCTATGCCCAGCTTTGCCCTGCAGTGCCCTGCTGCGCCCTACAGTGCCCTGTAGTGCCCTGCTACGCACTGCTATGCCCTGCAGTGCCACGCTATGCCCTGCTACGCCCTACAGTGCCCTGCAGTGCCCTGCTACACCCTGAACTACTACAACTACTATTTCTAGTCATAGTTCCATTATCTTTACTGTGACAACAATTGCCACTATTCATCACACCCCCAACCGACACCATCAGACACCACCCAGGAGCCTGGTTCTGTCCAAGGTTTCTCCCTAAAAGGAAGTTTTCCTCACCACTCGAGGTTTCTCCCTAAAGGCTTGCTCTTGGGGGGATTATTGGAATTGTTGGGTCTTTGTAAATTATAGAGTGTGGTCTAGACCTACTCTATCTGTAAAGTGTCTTGAGATAACTCTTGTTATAATTTGATACTATGAATACAATTGAATTGAATTGACCAGTTGAGGTGGTGAATGAGAGGGGCGCCTCCCTAGGGAGGTGTTCCAGGCACGTCCAGCTGGGACGAGGCCTCGGGGAAGACCCAGGACTAGGTGGAGGGACCATATCTCCACCCTGGCCTGGGAACGCCTCAAGATCCCCCAGTCGGAGCTGGTTAATGTGGCTTGGAAAAGGGAAGTTTGGGGTCCCCTGCTGGAGCTGCTGCCCCCGCGACTCGACCCTGGATAAGCGGACGAAGATGGATGAATGGATGGATGAATTGAATTTAATTAGTTTGTCTGTTAAGTCAGTTACAAACGTAGTAAAGTTGATAAGGTGAATCCACTGAATAAGTTTTTACTTTAGTTTTTAGAATGTAAATGTGTAGGGGTCATGTCCATCTGAAGGTGTGGATGAAGAGGAACCTCAAGTTCTCATACTGATAAGGACAGGAATTTCCCTTAATCCTTGCATTTTTCCCCCTTTCCTTTCCTTTCTCTCTGCTCCTCTGTCCCTGATGTGTGGTGAGCGGCAGCAGCCCTAATGCTCTCCTAAATGAGGAAATAGAGATAAGGAAGTGAGAGAAAGGGAAGAGTGAAAGTATTGACCACAGATGCTTTTTGAGTCCAGACTGTTAGCTTTTTAGCGCTGTGTGTGTAGTGATCTGGTTACCCAATGTGCCGCCACCACGTTCAGAGACACACTAGAAGCTTCCCCGGAGACGCAGGGGAGCAGCTCCTCTGTCTCCAGCATGGCTGAGAGAAAGATCTGTCTTGGACGTCACTGTGTCTGACCAACCCCCCACACACACACACACACACACACACACACACACAAACCATATCACAGAGCAGCTGTCCCAACCACAGCTCCTACAAGTCCCACATAAATGCATCACACCCTGTGAACCGGGGATAACATACAGTGGACAACACAGCTCAAAAGCAGACAGTGGATCTTGTCACGCCTGGTGACTGTTGCCCTAGTCTATATCCATGACGTTCCACTTCTGGGATTGGTCCCTCTTTCGACTGGATGTCTGTTACCTTCTTCCTTTGTGTTGGCGTTCTAACCTCTGGTGGATTTGTGAGGACTATGGTTAACTGCTCCTCAGATCTCTGCAGGGTAAATCCAGACAGCTAGCTAGACTATCTGTCCAATCTGAGTTTTCTGTTAAAAACTACTTTTGAACATACTGGACACAGTGTTCCAAGTTGGAACCCAGTATTCCTGGGAAAGGCCATACAAGTTAAATGGTCTAAGGCTACATTTACATTGCTACGTTTTGGTTTTAAAAACAATATATTTTGCTATGCTTCCCCCTCTCATTCCCCCTGCTCTGGCGTTTCCCCCTCTCATTCCCTCTGCTCTGGTGTTTCCCCCTCTCATTCCCCCTGCTCTGGCATTTCCCCCTCTCATTTCCCCTGCTCAGGTGTTTCCCCCTCTCATTCACCCTGCTCTGGCGTTTCCCCCTCTCATTCACCCTGCTCTGGCGTTTCCCCCTCTCATTCCCCCTGCTCTGGCGTTTCCCCCTCTCATTCACCCTGCTCTGGCATTTCCCCCTCTCATTCCCCCTGCTCAGGTGTTTCCCCCTCTCATTCCCCCTGCTCTGGCGTTTCCCCCTCTCATTCACCCTGCTCTGGCGTTTCCCCCTCTCATTCACCCTGCTCTGGCGTGTCCGAGCCCCTAAACAGGAGACATTTGGAAACACTTCTGACCCTTTTTGGTTTGGAATCTGTGGGGTTGTGTTGCAAGTCTCAAAGGCCACAAACAGAGACCTTTGACAACACCGACACGGACGCTAAAAACACTTGGTGCAACGTTTAAAAACCAAAACGAAGCAATGTAAATGTAGCCTTAGAGCATGATAATTCCCTTTCTGGTTAAAGCAGCTGACTCCTCACAGACATTGATGACATGAAAATAATGTCCTGATACCAATTATTGAGACTTAATACATTTATTTTATTGTTGTGTGGCTCAAAGGGTGATGTACAGAGTGTTTGACAACCATATATTTGGTGATGATTGAGTATAGGCAAGTCTTTTAGGCCAGTGGTTGATTTTGGCTGTGTTCACAGTGCCAAGCGCTGTTCATGGGGGCTCCACATGAAATGGGGTGGACGGGGGTTCCGGGGTTCTCCCTATCAAGTAGGCCGACTCAACCCAGGAACCACATACTGGACCGAGGTATTAAACAAGTGATTCAAATTCCTCCCAGTTTGGCTTCATAATAAAAACACTTATGGTAAGCGCATGTACAAAGTGTTGATTAAATATCAATAGTATCTTCCCTCCTTAATGTCAGAGCAGAACAGAAAACAATGGAGCTTTCACTGTGACAATACCATCTGAGAGACAGAATGACTGCTGACAAATACCTTATTGTATTAGCCCTCGTCATGGATAGGTTATGAATAAGGTTGCGTTATGTACAAGTGATTGGAGTAGTAGTATAGATGTAATATAATTTGAATAGTCTTATGAGTTCTTTTGTCTATTTAGTGTCCCTCTAAAGATGTATTCAAACATGATATGTGAAAGATTGGACCATACACTTATAAACACTATATATTGAGGGCCATAGACATAATTACCCTATGGGTGAATAATTCCACTGTGATGTCAGGGCATTTTCAATTAGACAAGAAAAAATCCATGGCAGCATCATTGGAAGGATTTACTGTTTGAGGCCCCTGTGACCCATCCTCTGACCCCTGACATGGAAGTCAAATGTTTTTCTGGGTCTTTAAATTTTCTTCTTAGATAAAGCCTGTCCCACCTACTATTGATAGTTCATTGATTAGTGTGTCAAATGGCTACAAAGCTGAAAAGGCTAATCTAAAATCAAGAACTCATACGATGCAGTGGTTAGTCAAGTTAATAATATGCTGAGCCTAAATGTAAAGCTATTCAGTCTTTTGCAGTAGTTCATCAACAGTGATAGTGTTCCCTGTCTACAATCCATACACATATATAACTGTGAACATCTGTGAGTACAAACAAGTAAGTCCATACATGTCAGTAATCCATACCTTTTACTTTATAATAATAATATATAATAATAACTTTTATTTATATTGCACTTTTTTAAACCAAGTTACAAAGTGCTTAACAAGAAATTAATAACAGGGCCGACCAATCATGATAAAAACAATTTAAAAGAAATTACAAGTTTTCCATTTTAAAAAGAAGCAACACAAGATAATATGTATAATAGAACAATATTAACTATTTCAAATATAGGTTTAGATAATGCCATTACATATAATATAGTTTAAACAGATAAAAGTATCATTCAGGCCACATACCCTGTGGCCTCCATCTGACTCCATGTGACCTGGATTACACCGACCAACACATCCACCCCTGCTGCTCTCTCTTCTGCCTACTCTTTCACCCACACACCCAGACCAACTGGTAGAGGCGGGGGTACAGGCCTACTCATTAAACCCCAAGTGGAGATTTTCTCTCTACCCATTGCAACAGTTCACTCCACTCTCTTTTGAACTTCATGCTGTTACCATAACGCATCAACTAGTCATTGTTGTTATCTACCGCCCACCACATCCTCTGGGAGAGTTTTTGGAGGAGCTGGATGTCCTTCTTTCAAACATCCCTGAAACTGGCCCTCCGCTGGTACTTCTGGGCGACTTCAACATCCAGACAGAGAAGTCAACTGCCTTTTTACATCTTCTCTCTTCTTTTGCCCTCTCACTCTCGCCTTCCCCACCCACTCACAAAGCTGGCAACCACCTAGATCTCATATTCACCAGAAACTACATCCAACCTCACTGTTACTCCACTCCATACCTCAGACAATTTCTTCATCTCTTACTCTCTCCCATTCTCCCAAGCTCACAACCATATTTCAAGAGACACGATACCTGTCTGCCGTAACATCCGTTCACTCTCTCCTTCTGCGTTATGTACTTTATCAACCCTCCCTCCATCTGACTCATTCTTACTCATGCCTCCCAACGCTGCCACAGACACTCTCCTCTCTACTCTATCCTCCTCTCTTGACTCTCTCTCTTTCTCCAACCCCAAAAAGCTTTTTTCCATCTACTCTAACCTCCTTGATTCCCCCAGTCCACCTCCTCCCTCCTCCCTCCTACCAACCCACCTTGTCAACTACTTTGTAAAAAAGATAAATGACATACACTCTTCATTCTCAACCACACTTCCTGAAAGTATCTTTCCATCCATCACATCCAGTATTCTTTCCTCCTTCACCCCTCTATCTCCAAATCATATTCTTACTTTGATTACCTCCGCCTGCCCAACCACCTGCCCCCTTGATCCTATCCCTTCTCACCTTCTCCAGTCTATTGCTCCTTACCTTCTTCCTTTCCTCACCCATCTCATCAACATCTCCTTGTCAACTGGCTGTTTCCCCGACGCCCTCAAAGAGGCAAGAGTGACCCCACTACTCAAAAAACCAACACGCGACTCCCTTCTTCCATTTCTATCCCAAACTCTTGAGCGTGCCATTTATAATCAACTCTCTACCTATCTCCACCAGAACAACCTTCTTGATCCCCACCAGTCTGGCTTCAAGGCTGGTCACTCAACAGAAACTGCCCTCCTCGCTGTCACTGAACAGCTTCACATTGCTAGAGCAACCTCTCTCTCTTCCGTCGTCATCCTTCTGGACCTTTCTGCTGCCTTCGACACAGTGAACCACCAGATCCTCATTTCAACACTCCAGGATCTGGGCGTCTCAGGCTCTGCGCTCTCTTTGCTCACATCTTACCTGACAGACCGAACCTACCGGGTAACTTGGGGAGGATCTATCTCAGAACCTTGCCCACTCAAAACTGGGGTTCCTCAGGGATCAGTCCTGGGTTCCCTCCTCTTTTTCTCTGTACATCAACTCTCTCTTGACGACCAACTCTCCTTCACTGCTAACATTGCTGCAACCACCTGATCGTGTAGATACATGCTGCATAACATCAGTAGGATACGTCCCCTTCTAACGCAGAAGGCAGCTCAGGTTCTGGTTCAGGCTCTAGTCATCTCACGTCTAGATTACTTCAACTCCCTTCTGATTGACCTGCCTGCATGTGCCATCTGGCCCCTGCAGCTCATTCAGAACGCAGCAGCTCGACTTGTCTTCAACCTCCCCAAGTTCTCTCACACTACACCGCTCCTCCACTCTCTTCACTGGTTACCAATTGCTGCCCGCATCCGCTTCAAGACACTAGTACTTGCATACAGGGCCACGAACGGATCAGCCCCAGCATACATCCAGGACATGGTCAAACCCTATACCCCAACCCGCCCACTCAGCTTTAAATCAGCCAACCTGCTTGCTGAGGGAGAACTAATCACTCGACAAAATCCCAACTGTTTGCTGTCCTGGCTCCTAAATGGTGGAATGAGCTCCCAATTGACATCAGGATGGCCAAAAGCCTACGGATCTTCCGCCGAAGGCTAAAAACACATCTCTTCTGACTACACCTTGGATAAACATTAAAAAAAAAAAATATATATATATATATATATATATATATATATATATATATATACATATTTCTTGAAGCTGCACTTTCATATGGCTCTTTGTAGCTTTGCTTATTTAAAGCTAGTGTACTTGCACTTACAATTAAGTGCTTTCAACCCTGAAGGTTCAAACTCCAGACAACAAGTAGTAAGTCACTTTGGATGTATTGTATTAGCGTCAGCTAAATGACATATTGTAATGAAACACAAAGAGGCACTTTCTAGAACACTAACTAGATTTGGTTAACTCAAACAGTTGAAGCTTTACAAAGCTTGCACGCAAGATGCGCAAGATTTGGCCACTATTTGAGCAGCTGGGATCACAAAAACCAAAACATGCTTCACCAACTTTTGATTTAATTATCACATCAACTAGAAGGCATCATTTTTCAACATGCAGGTTAAAACCACTTAGTTAGGGTTAGGGAAAGATCATGAGTGGGGTTACAAAAGGTACGTTTTGTGACGCGCGGGACAACCAAGGGACATGAACCCCGGTCTCCTGGGTGCAGTGGCGGTTTTCGGCACGGGCGAAGCGGGCAGCCGCCCGGGCCGCAATTTTATGACTCATGGGGGGGCAGCACGAGCACCTCGAAGCGGTTTTCTACTGTATTATCTATCATTTCACCGTGTGGGGAATTGGCAAATTTGCACCCCTGCTTGCTGAGAAGGTGCCGTGCACACACTGCACAGAGAAGCTGTGTGAGAAGGGGAAAGGGGAGGGGGGAGCGGGGGACAGTTCACCTCTGGGTCGAACAGGTTGCTGGGCATAGACGCCGATACCGTTGGTGCTCCGCTAATACTGAGCACCCACGAAGCTGATCGCGGTTATGTGTCAGTTAAACTTTTCATCTCAATCCTATCCTGAGTTGAAAGAGCCTTGCCTACTTTACAGCTTTATTATCGAGTTGATAGGCGTGTGTGTTCGTGTCGGCCGTCTGAAATGCAAACATTTTTTGACTCCTTTTTTTTTAAAGGGCGTGCGCCCGTGAGCATTCAATAGGGGAGCAGATTTCATACAATAACATCATTGATGATTTTGCATCAAGGAAGGCCAGAAAGGTCAGGTTTTAGTTTTAGTTTTAGTTTGTGTTTTCTGTTCTTAGTGCAATAGTGTAACAGTTAGATTCTCTTTAGTGTGTTTTCACATTTGTGTGATGAAGGATTTGTGCTATTTAGAATAGGCCTATTTATTCTATATTTTATTTGTATATTATTCTTAATATTTTATATTATTGTTGCTCTCTGCTGTTGTTACAATTTTTATATATCTGATTGTATATATTTTTGGCACATTTATTTATATATATATATATATATATATATATATATATATATATATATATATATATATATATATATATATATATTATAACAACATAAGTGAAAGAGAAAATTATATTTCTCAATTGCACAAATCTTTCATTAGAACATTTGAAAAACACACTTAAGAGAATCCAGTTATTTAACTATTGCAATTACAACAGGAAACACACTTTTTAAGTTGCACAATCTCCACCTCCAACATTTTCAAGAGACAATGAACACAATTCTGCACAAAATATGACATTATAAGTTATCAGAACTTAAAATAAATATACACTATAATATAGTAATTTTGCAAAATTTTGTTTGTTTTTTTTTGGGGGGGGGGGGGCACTCCAAGGGGGTCTCGCCCTTGGTGTAATTCAATGTAGAACCGCCACTGCCTGGGTGAAAGTCTGTGTTGTTTGACTCATCAAGCACCCCAACCTACCTTCTTACGCAGATTTTCAGTCTTTCAAACTACTCTCTACTGTTGTCACCCTTCATACTACGTCATCTCACAGCACCACAGTAGTGCTGCTGCTCTGCCCGGTGCGTTCCACACAGACACTAAAGGGTGCCTTGTGCGTCGGTATCTGACACTAAGGGCCTGACCAAGTATCAGTATTTGATGAGTTGGGAGTCAGAACGTGTTTGACATCCAGGTGTGTTTTTTATGCATTCAGTTCAGTGACTTCACTGGGCTGAGGGCTCCAAGGGAGAGGGGCAGGTATAACTGTGTGTTATCAGCATAATAATGGTAACATACCTTGTGTGTCCAGATTATTTGGCAAAGAGGCAGCATGTACAGACTGAAGAGCAGTGGACCAAGCATTGAATTAAGATATCAATGGTATCAAATGCTGCACTCAAATCCAATAATACCAAGGTAGAAACTTCATCATTGTTGCTGTTAACTTGTAGCTCATCAGTTACCTTGAGAAGACGTTTTTTTATTACTGTGGTTAGTGCGGAAACCTGAGGCTATTGAAATTCAGCTGCTCCACCAATCGCTTATGGACAATCAAGGTTTGTGACCCTTAGGTTAAAATGACATTTGTAATTTGGCTCAGGGGTTGTTGTTGTTGGTTGCAGGGAGGGAGAGATCCCTAAAGCAAAACTTGGAGGAGTAACTTATCACTAAAATGAGACACACATGCAGTGAATTACTGTGCTGAAAGTGTCGCTAGCACAGTTGATTTCATTTGATGTGTGTTGAAGTCTGCAGGGGGCAATTTGTAAAAAAAAAAAAAAAAAAAAAGCAGAGGGGGGATGTTTTTTGATCATGCACAAGAAAACAAAACATGCAAGAATGAAATCCCCCTTCCAATACCATGGATATAGATCCACTCAGACAGCGATGCCAAAACGCTTGGTTATGAACTTCAATATCCAATGGAAAATAATCTCTAAATGAAACAGCACAACGTCAAATCAACAAAAAACACTTTTAAAGCTGGAGAGTGGAGTTCACTTCGTGGCGAAAACAAAAAACGTTCGTTCCTCAGGAGTGTTTTAACCACAATCTTTTTCCTAATCCTAACTAGTCGTTTTGGTACCTAAACATAACTTTCATGGCCGCATGACGCTCACTTTTTCTGGCTAAACTCCACTACCATGGGCCTACTATGGCAATATGTGTTCACATTACAGTGCTTTAGTTTAAAATACTTCTATTTTAGGTATACATACCACTAATACCAAGCAAAAAAGTCAATTAGCTCTTTTGTCCCTATCCAGCAGTAAACCCACAGTAGATCTGGCTATTTTCCTCTTGTATTTCTGCATCTGTCCTAGCGGACAACAGCTTATTACAACTGATTTATTTGATTTTGTGAAGGCCATTATGAAATGCTGCTCTATAAATAACAAAGCAGCTATCCATAGGCAGCTTTCACTAGGCCTCAGAGTGTATGTAGCCCGTACAAAAGAGCAGCCGGTTGCTAGGAGCACAAAAGCACCACAGCCATTAGGGGAATGATAGAGTTTTGCCTCCTGCCATCAAGACAAAACTATAATTAGACATTAATTGGGGACTCTATGAAGGCCCTACATTTTGTACGTGTGTGAGTTTGTGAGTGTGTGCGCGCGTGCGTGGATGTTCGAGCACACACACATGCCTAATACTAACTGTGCATATCTCAATGTTAATGTGTGTGTGTGTGTGTGTGTATGTGTGTGTGTGTGTGTGTGTGTGTGTGTGTGTGTGTGTATGTGTGTGTGTGTGTGTGTGTGTGTGTGTGTGTGTGTGTGTGTGTGTGTGTGTGGGTGTGTGTGTGTGTGTGTGTGTGTGTGTGTGTGTGTGTGCGCGTGTAGGGTATCTTTGAATTTGAAAGAAGATAAATCAATATTTCTGATAATTATGCAAGGAAGAAAAGTCTTAATGTATGTTGCTGCAGATCAAAGCTGAACTAACACTGCTGTTTGTGCTACTCATTTCACCCATCATAGCGAACCTTTAATACACAATGGTCTGACCTGGACTTATAAATCCACACTACAACATCCTAGACTCTACTTTAGATGTAGAATACTCTGAGGACTTTTTTTCAGTCTGGGGTTGTATCAGAAAAATATGTCTTTGTGGGGGAAAATGGCATTATTTTGTGTCGCTGCACCTCGTCCAATGGCATCTTGTATCCCTTTGAAGGAGTAGGAACTTCAGATGCAGGAAAATGAAAAAATTGCAATACTTTTCTATCATTTTGTCTGGCTATTTTGAGTCAAATTAGATCAAGGGGTGTTGCATCCGTCTTGTGCAACACAATGAGACGCATTGGTTTGTTGGGAATAGCGGATGCACCTCTCCAGAAGATCAAAAAGGCTTGTGATAAAGCTGTGTTCCCCTGTCATTTATCAAGACATCAATATTTCTGATGAAATTACACCAGGCTAAAGCAACCCCTCGAAAAGGACTGAATATGAGAGATACAGGCATTAAGTTTAGCTAGTTTGCTAGTTAGTTATTTTTTATATTTTACAATTATTCAGCTATCAACATACATCTACAAATTAATTTCCCTGTTGGGACGATAAAGATTATCTATCTATCTATCTATCTATCTATCTATCTATCTATCTAGCTATCTTCTTTACACAGCGACTATTGCTAAAAAATAAAATACCTGTAAGAAGAAAATTGTATTTAAATTTCATGAAACTAATAAAACCAAAATGCATCAAATGAACTCTTTTGGGTAATTAATATTAAGAGGGTCATTATTTATGTACTATTCCTGCAGTGTCCAGACTTTCAGTGTAATCCACACATTCACTCATGCAGTCTGTCCACACATCCACATGCAATCTGTGACAACAACATACTATATATGGAACAATTATCTCATTGTCATCAGAGGGGGAGGGGAATCTTGGCTGTAAGATTGCTGGACAATCAAATCTCCATGCCAACTAATTGATGTATTTCCAGAGGGATTGAACCACGGAGGGCTGATTTGCATGTGTGACAAGCTGCTACAGCTTTGACATCCCTGGCGCAGAGGAGTGGCAGAGGCAGGTCATTTGTCAGCAAAGATGTTTGGATGTTCCTTTTACGATGAAATCTGGACTTTGCATTCTGGTGGTCGACATAGCAGAAATAGCAGAGGTAACTGTGTGCATTTTGATGGCTTCATTACCTGGATGCTAATATAGGAAATAGATTAGCAAAGTGGGCAGAGTTATTATAAGTATCCATTAAGACTGCACCTAAAGAGTTAATTTTGACCTTTTTACGTGGCCAGTCCAAATACAGATTATCTTCTGTTCGATTCATTTACAGTCCTTTAGTAGTTGTTAACAGAAAAGCCTTGCGTTACTTTAAAAACTTTAAAAGAATGATCTTAATCAGTGTCATACAAAGAGGTTTTTAATTTTCCATAAGTACTTAAAAGTCAGAGCGATGCATCCCCAGCATTTTTCCTCACTGTAAATCTAAATTAATTTTTGATGATAACCTTAATGTTACACAAAACTACAGCAACACCTTGTTTCCTAAGAGATCTGTTATAAGATGAGATAAGATAAACTTTATTGTCCCTTAGGAAATGTGTCTTGGGCAAGAAGCACTGACAACTGCATCCAAACACATGCATTAATTATCAATCATACAGTTTGTCACAGACAGTACAGTACATGACAATATATAACAAGACAAAAATGTACTTTAGAACAATAAAAATTAATTAAATAATTAATTATATAAAATGAATTATATATTACGTATTAGTATAAATAATTATATATTAATACTTTGCAACATCAAATGTATTTAGAAAAAAAAGTCATGTTAATAAAAGGCAAAACATTTCAGTTCTTGACCAAGGTTATGGACCGACCTAACAACCAATAGACATTGCCATCCACACTGTTAGCGTAGTTAATAACTTGCACCATGTAAATTGCTGTATGTATCCAAATTGAAACCATAACCTAAAATTCAGTTGACTTTTAAGTAGATGCAACACCAAGCGGCAACCTCCGGTGCTGAAAATGTTCATCCAGTGGCCACTAGAGGCTGGCTCCAAAAGGGAGTCAGAGACACACACAACTTCACAGCAGAATTAAAAAGACAGAGCCACGGTGCCACGGTGCCTCTGCAAAGTAGCCTCAGGAAGGAACTTGTTTTAATGGAACATGTGCACATGGAGAGGTGAGCTCTGGAATTAAAACAGCTGCTGATTGTCGGTTCTATTTCACAGAATGTTTCCAACCGACCAGAGTTTAGAATGCCAACACAAAAAAAGCAGAAGGTGAGGTACATCCAACCAAAATGAGGGACATCTGGCGGAACCTCCAACGGCACCGGAACTATCCCGTAAATGAAACGTCGTCGATATAGTCTGCAATTTGCGTGACAGGTGGATGCCATCACAGGAGGCGAGCATAGACTGTAGACTTCATACGGCTCGCCACGTTCCACCCCTTTTTTTGGATCAGCCGACTCCAGGCACTGTCAAGATGGCGATGGCCGGCGCTATTGGGAGGTGCCAACTTTGAGCTTTATATACAACATTTATGTACAACACCTAATCCGTTATTCACCCCACAACTGGAACAGAACTTGAAGTTTGCTCATCAGTTGTTTCTGTCTGCTGTGCTCTCAGGAATTCTGAACTTTCCTCCTTATGTATACAACATTCTATTTTTGGCTTTCTCAAAATCTCACATTTTTTTCAGATTTTATTTTTTACTAATGATTCAACTGGAGTTGCATGGACAGTCAATTATTGAAAATCTTCTAACAGCCAACTCCTGACATTGTCTATGTAAAAAATGAAGAGGACTTTTACCAACCCCACCCATCTCAACACTGAAATCGGTTTGTGTGTGGTGTGGGAATGGAGGCAGGGTTTCATTCATAGGTTAGATCAGCCAGTGTCTCCACATTGAATACTTTCTCCTGTTAACAACACCAACACAGAATATCATTTGGGGTATTAGGAAGAATCAGGGGTATCTATACATGGTGCTTTTCTGTTGCATTCCTTCTTCTTTATTTAGGCTGACAATTAAGTGTTTGGGTTAGGATCGGTGACTATATGTCCTCTCTTGCTTTGCACAGATCTATGTTATGTCCAGTTGTCGACTCATATTATGTATTGCCTTAATGCCATTTATTACTGAGATATGACCAGTTTCTGTTGCTATGCAGAAGATATGCATTTCTATCCCAAACACACAGAAAGTTAAGTGCTATGCCAGTTAATAATGTTGGCAAACAGTTTAGGGTCAGCATATTCATGTTTGTCATGTTTGTACAGAAAAAAAGAGTTAAGATAGGAAACAATTTGCCAAAAACTTTGTTTTATAAAATATGTCTAGACTATTGAAAGGCGCTGAAGTCCAGAATTAACAAAACGTTTTCCATGTTTCCATTTGGTTGAGAAAGCAGCAGCTAGGTATTTAACTGTTCAGAGAATATTCTGTATTACCCAAATCAGAATCAGAAAAGGGTTTATTGCCACAATAAGTTACACTTCCGTGAAATTTGCCTTGGTGATTGGTACATACCTAAACAAAAAAACATATTATATATTATATATAACAGTAATATGAAATAAACAATAAATACAGAAACAAATTTACTAAATATATGTTTTGCATAAGGAAAAAGAGGCTGAACGAATGAAATGCTTGCATCCCTTCAATGCCTACATGAATACAAGTTGAATTATGAGTAATAATAATCCTATAATACAATAATACAACATGGCCAGCAGCCATTCTGCTGCTTAATGAGAACATTTGTTTGTTTGATGCTTTGAATCCGTTTTTTCTGATTATTATTTCAAGATTTTAAATGAGGTGTTTTCTATTTTTTCTTGTCATAAATCCTACCTGTGCAGCTTTGAAATTCCTTTTCAAAATCACATTAGCTCGCCATTGCGTCCTCTGCCAACACATTCTCACTCCCATCACGTCAAAAAGTGACGCTTGGTCAGGTGCCTGTGGCGTAAAATATTTAGACACCCTTGGTCGGGACTCTTGCCGCCACTTTTTGACGCTCTGGGTCCCGACGTACGTTTAAGTGACATGCAGCACAAGAAACGGAACAGTTAGGTTTAGGAAAAGCTGGTGGGTGGGGTTACAGAATATACCTTTCAGTGACACGTGGGACAAGAACGGGACATGAACCCCGGTCTCCTGGGGGAAAGTCCTGTGTTGTTTGACCCATCCACCAGCACAACCTGCCTCCATATGCAGATTTTCAGTCTTTCATACTACTCAATACCATTGTCTCTCTTAATACTACATCATCTTACAGCGCCGCGGTCGAGCTGCTGCTCTGCCCGGTGCGTTCCGTACAGACCCTAAAGGGGGATTTTACGTTGGTATCTGACGCTGAGAGACACTGACCAGGAGTCAGTATTTGACGAGTTAGGAGTGAAAACGGGTTGCCCCTGCCCTCATGAGCCACGTTCATTTAAGCTACGTTCCCACTACAAGACTTTCAAAGTCGTCAGTTTGCTGTAATTTTCACACGACACAACTTTCTGTCTTGTTGTCTTCTTTTCACATTACCTGACTGATCGGCGACATGGGCTCATACACCACTAGATCTTTCACCAGGAGGAATCCCCAAGTTTGGTCTACACATGATGTTTTGTCACGAAAACACACGAGAATTATACAGGACATGACGTTCTACCATACGCGAGACAAGATTATTGTATATCTGCCAGAAACAAACACTCTACAGTGATAATACAAAGAAGAATAAGAAAAGAAGGGTTAGAGGGTGTTGTCATTAGCACATATGTTCACAAATAGTCTGTTTCCACACCTCTTTACTATTTAAAGCCTTCTCTAGGTGCAACAACAAATTTAGTCCGTGTTGCGAATGCAACACATACAGTAAAGTACAGGCTAACCCTCCTGCTGGTTTCCACTCTAATTGGCTGTAGCTTCCAGGCAGAGTCTCCGAAACATGTCTGTCTCTCGTTTTTGAACAGTTCACAATTTACTGAGCCAATGCCGATTTGCCTTCAATATTATATATATGGGCCTTTTGTCGGGGCTAGCGGAAATTCAGAGCTGAAGTCCTGTAGTGAGAACTTTCCATTAGTCTCAACGCACTGATGAATATGTGCTGCAGTGTGTTAGAAAAATCTCATTCTCAAGGCCATGTTCTTTCACTCATCCTCATATTATCATCATATTAGCGTAATATTTTCCTCAGTGCCATGGCAGCAGTGATTGCTCTATCGTAGCCACCTGATAGTGGCTGTTCATGCTGCAGGACTGATATGGCTGGCAAGCTGCAGCTTCACTGTAATGATAGCAACTTTAACAAGCAGGCTTTCTCTCACTATAGGATCTCAAAAATGGTCCCATTAAATAATCTAGAACCAGCAGGCTGTCATTTCGCTGGTTGCTTCATGTTGACAACACAGCCACCTCAATTTGTGTGTGTTCTGTTTGTTTCTCATATATAATAAGCAACGGCAAGCTAAATTTATATTTGTATCAATGAGGCTACTTATTAGTAATAATTCAGACTTATGACATTATGCAAACTAGGAGAGTGCTGGTAGGTAAGTATTGAAAAAGCTATTCCACATGTATACAGTAAAATGAACTACATCAGCTTTAGAAGTTATACCTTCACCAAAGAATCCAATGTAGATTTCCATTACCATTAAATGTAACAATGTAAAACAAACGTTTTAAACATTTCTAAAATACACCTGTTTCATCTTCATAAGTCACCAAATTACATAAGTGTTTCCACTCTTCTAGTCAAAGATAATTATGCCAATATTCTGTAGTAATCAGGAATGGTCCCAATAATCTGTAGTAGCCCTTCAGGAAACACTCCAACAACTTCTAATCAACTACAAACGACTGTATGGTTCTCAAGACAGTGGAGACAGACCTGTAAGACTCAGTCAGGGCTGGGATAATAGCAGCAGGTGAGGGGCAGCTGCTGAGTAAAGTTGGCGTAAGACTGCCCTCTGCTGTGGCTAAGTGGCTGACTGATACTGATACACAGGATGGTGGACACTGTGATCAATGTGTGTGAGCAAGTGGCAGTTACTGCACTGACTGTTAGTCATACAAATTGGGTTTTGAAAAATGGCCAATAATAGCAAAACTGATATTTACGCTCTGTATTAGAACCACTGATGATGAAATGTGTTCTTTCTCAATTCAAAAGCAAATTATTGTAAGTGTTCTGTGTGAAACACCATCATGGAACACTGGAACTAGTGGCTGGAGAAGAAGTATGGAAGCAAAATATAACTAATATTTAATAAGCTAGTGAATACCAAATTGTAAAACTTAACCACAATATGAATACAAAATCACTGATTTTAGATTCCCAGTAGGAGTGCTTCAAAAACCTGTTTTTATATATATAATAAAAAAAATTATATATATATATATATATATATATATATATATATTTTCAAAAAACAAATCCAGCTAATTAAAATTCAGTCAGTCAAATGTTAATTTAAAGGGGTGATAGAATGCAAAACTGATGTTACCTTGTCATAGTTGAATAACGACAGTTTGGAGGGTAAATAGGACATACATAGAACCTCAAAATCCCATTGATACCCCTTTCCTCTGCAAATCTCACAATTTGAAACTGCCGCTGAAAACAGGCAAATCCCAACGAACCACCGAGTTGACATCCTCCTTATTTGGCTCTAGTCTCTACCTTTGTCATGCCCCAACATTTACATAGGCTACACCACTGATCTGAGATCAGGTAGTCTTCTGAATAGGTTGCGCAGATCTCAGAAATTGTATACGTTGTTTGTCTGCTATTTCATCACTAAATTCACGTCTGAGACTTTTTTATCCGATAAATCAACTATGTAGAGGTCAAATATGGGCCGTTTTACAAAAATTGATGGCTAATTGCAAATTTTGTCCGACTGTGTGTCGGAGTTCAGTGGCCGGTGCTGCCTGGGTTGCTGCCTCGCTGCCCGGCTTGTCCTCCTTCACAGACCCCGGCCTGATGTGAGCTAGATGGAGCTCCGTCACGGCCGGTAGCCCGCGGCGCTCCATACCCGCACAAAGTCACCGTTTCTGGGTTATTGGACTACCAAACGCTGCTGCCCTGACAGAGCTCCAGGGCCTGCAGCTCCCCTCTTCATGCTAAATGGCCGGTGTGTGTGAATAAGAGTGCGGTCAGCGAGCTTGTTACACCCGCAATCTCTTACCACATGTTCAAGTTAATCTTATAATGGATATGTGTGTTGAGTTATTTAAACAAACGATCGGGAAAATAAACGCCTCTTGTCCGCGAGTCTCATTGATAGAGCCCGCGGTGAGCTGGATGGAGCTCCATCATTGAGAGCTAGCTTGCCTCCTCCTAGACCTCTGAAATTCACAACGAGCCATTAAATTGGAATCGGACAAAAGTGTTAGCTAAGATTTGTAAGACCTTAGGGTAGCTGTGATATACATGCCGTGACGAAATTCAAACTGTAAATATACTATAGTTATGCCGAACGTGTACCCTGGGTCTGTGAAAGGACAGGCCGGGTCGCTGTCACAGAGCTCATGAACTCCGACACAGAGTCAGACAAAATTTGCAATTAGCCATAAATTTTTGTAAAAACGGCACATATTTGACCTTTACATAGTTGATTTCTCGCATAAAAAAGTCTCAGAAGTGAATTTAGTAATGAATTAGCAGACAAACAATGTATAACATTGCAGTGTCTGAAATATGAGACCTGCTGTCTCGTCTCCACTGTATGTGTATGTGTTTCGCTCAACCAATCAGCGCGCAGCTCATCTAAATATTCATGAGCATACCATATTTGGAAGAAAAGCTCTCGTTCCAAATAGGGCCGAAACACAGGGATGCATTAGGACCCATAGAATAGCACCCGGGCCATTTTCAGCCCAACCAATGTTACATACCCTGTTAGGAGACCTTAAGGAACTCTGATTCAATTCAGACAAAATATATTAAAAAAATACCAAGGATAAGCAATCAAGCCTGAATGGAATCGATCAAGTTATGTTCTGATGCATGATCTAACAGGCCGGCTACATTGCATGTGTAACGTATGCGTAGCAGATGTTCCAACACTACGCTTTCATTATAATCAGTGAAACTGGCGACACTGGGCACGAGAGCAGCGCATAGTGGTGCATCTGCTCCGCGGAGATCTGCTCTACAAGCGTTAGAACAGCACAGTCTTCTATTTACATTTTTTACGCGAGGTGTGTGCGGCCCTTTCACACAAATGGATCATAAAGTGTCTATATTGCTTTTAAATTAAACTACCGATATACAGGAAATGACTTGATGACTGTGAATGAGTGTATTGGCAGTTTGGTTTTGAGAGTTTCTGTTTTTATTTCTTGTTTCCCTCCCCTGCGTCCTCTGATAACAGCAGTAGATTGATGTTTCACAGCTCTGTGCCGGCTCCAAAAACTGAAGAAACAGCAACATACTCGAAGCAAAAGCTCTCCGTCTCACCTGTGACTTTCACAATCCTACGCTGTGTGGCGCCGCAGGTGGAGCCAGTTAAAAGATACATTCCGCGGCACATCTGCTCCGCTTACGCTCCGCATACGTTACACGTGCAGTGTAGCCAAAGCATAAGTGACTAATCAGAAGAACAAGAATCGTAAAAAAATGTTGGGGTTTTTTTGTATGCTGAACTGTTTTATCTGAATTTGTGAACCCTTTTTAAAGATGACCTCTTATATAGCCTTTTCAGGTTCATTCTTGTATTTTGTGTTTGTACTAGAACATGTTTACATGCTTTAATGTTCAAAAAACACTTTATTTTTCCCATACTGCCCATGGCTGCTGCACATGTATTCACCCTTGCGCTTGTCTCTTTAAACCCTGCCCCCTCTGCTTTGATTGGTCAGCGTTCCACATCTCCTCATCTGTGCCTGGCTGTTGTACAGTGCAACGGAGTATATAGCAGAACTTTGTACCATGAAAAAACACCAATAAAGGCTTCTAAACCAAATACTACACAACTGGAAATGTTCCATCAGTAATGTGACCCGGAATTGGGGCGAAATTAACAACATTGGCAGCCAAGATCACAGCTTTCCCTGGCGTTAGCATGCAGCTTCTAGTAGTTACCAGTGGATTGTAATAGAATATAGCACCACTTTCTCCCGTCAAAAACCGCGTGATATAACACGGAGTAAGGAGTATTAAAAAAAACATTAAAACCGGAGTGTTCAGATCATTGGAAAATCTTAAGTTTTAGCTCACGGGGATTTCTCTGAAATACGTTTACCTCATTATTTAAAGCTTTGGCCCCATATTAACATGAAAATCTGACATTGCTACATTATGGATATGACAGAAAATAGGGAAAAGCATAATAGGTCACCTTTAATGTTTTTGAAATTGCATATAATAATATTAAATATGATAACATCAGAATTATATATTGCATAGCATAAGCATAATTGGGGACATCGTGGTTCCCCACCACTGTATCGTCTAAACTGGAAGAAGCTCAGGGACAAAAGCTGCCACTTTGCCGCCACAGAGACAAGTAAAGGAGATCAGAGATCTTAAAACCCAAAACCCAAAACCCATGCAAGTACCCTGCAACATCTGGGCTGCTCAGTTCAAACAATAAAAGGCAATGCAACCTAAAAGCAGATTAAAAAGCTTAGTCTGCTCTAACAGTTTGGAGGGTCACGAGTATGAGTGTGAATTATGATAATAATGCGGGGTTAAACTACCAGGGACTGTGGGAGGTGAAAGAGCAGAGTCAGTTCATCATGCAGAGACATATACTCTACCAGTAATACCCCAGTGTGAAAGCAAAGGGGCACAGAAGAACACATGAAGCCTGATTTCACTGTGAAATCTATACTCAACACATGTCAAATATATTTGATACTTTACAGTCTGTGGAGAGTTGGGTTGGGAACTGGATGGTCGCCGGTTCAAGTCCCCTTGGACCAAAGTACAGAGTGTGGACTGGTAGCTGGAGAGGAGCCAGTTCACCTCCTGGGCCCTGCCGAAGGCGCTCTTGAGCAAGGCACCAAACCCCCCAACTGCTCGGGGCGCCTGTCCATCGACAGCTGCAGCCCCCCCACTCTGACATCTCTCTATTAGTGCATGTATAGGTCCTGAGCATGTGTGTGTATTTCAGGTCTGTGTGTAGTGTGTTCTAACAACAGAGGGGAATCATAATCAATTATTATAAAAGTATCAATTATTAGTATTATTAAAACTCCAATAGTAAAAAAGCATCATTCTTGATAGTAGCTTGCTGTCTTAACTCTGGTTCACTTACCTTTTTTTTCAAACTAATCCCACGGTCCTCAACATATATACAGACACACACACACACACACACACACACACACACACACACACACACACACACAATAATTTAAATACAGATTTATGACAACTGAGTCATCTCCATGACAACTGAGCAAACTCCATTCACTGATGAAGATGAGTAAGAGGACCTTGAGTAAAGCTTACTACAACCTTGGCCTAACATTAAACCAAAATAATCTCACCTGATCTTATAGCCCAAAAAAAAAGCCAAAAGGTCATCAAATAAGTGTCTTTTTTAATTTTTAAAAGAAGTTATTTCTAGGAAAAAAATGGCTTTTGTTCTGTAGGATTTCATACAAAAATGTGTTTTCATATTTTTGTTTGAATAGAAATGACACAAAGTAAAGCGAAGGCAGCAACCTTAGGGATATTGTAAATTGAAACAGTAAACTACATTGGCATATTAACAATTTAAATTAAATCAATTCAATTCCATTTAACAGCAATAGAGAAACAAATATAGAGCTGCTTCTGTTTTGGCTATTCGGTGGCAGGATTGTCTCTTCAACCACATTAATGCTTATGCATGTACATCAGATGACGACTGAATAATAATGCAAATGCATTTTCTGAAAAAATATGTACAATTGATGTCAAAGGGCTGGGTAATTGACCAGCCAGCTAATTGATATTCAGCGCTGAAGTCTCATAGGCAGCCAACTGACATTCATTCCCTGCTGCCTAAGAACCAGCACAGAGGAAACAAAGCGGCTGTGAGGAGGATGGTTGAAAAGCCTTTAGTCCTGAACACTCAGACTTCTTCTTCTTCGTTATATTTTGCTCAAGATGTCTTTTAATGTATAAGAGCAGGGCTTCTTCTATAAAGAAGATCCAAGAGAGCACCTGCGTTTGATTTCTGGGCCCGCAATTTACCTCATTAGCTGTATATTCAATTAGGCTGCATGTGCCCTGTATTGTCACGGGATCTGGGTCAAACACTCAGGTCACTTTGAAGAGCTTGAGTACTCCATCCTTGGCCTTGTGTTTGATACCAGACAACCAGCTGAAGATTACTATCAAACACTGTGACTGAGCTTGAGCTAAATGAGCGACAATGACTTTCTGATTAAATGTTTCTCAGCCTACTCAACAACTCGCCCACATTATAGTCTGACAAGTACAATATATCTGTCCAGCAGAGTACACAAAACAAAAGTCTGTTTGTGTGCTTGGACATTGTTGCTCTAGATATTAGGAATGTATGAAGTAAAAGGAGGAACATCAAACTGAGACAATCCTGTCAGAGAGTTTAATACATATTTGGCTAAAGGCTAAAGATTCTTATCAGAATAGAAACATAATGAAAAGAATGAAAAAGGGAATTCATAAGAGATTGCGTTACCTGAATGCCATGTCCTTACTTGTTATGCTAGTGTGGAATGAGCAATGGGTTAAAACTGCCATTCTGCAGTTAGGCATATCTTATCCTGAACAATTTATACTCTTTGTGACTTTATGCCATTCAAATCACGTGTGGTGGTGGATTATGCTTATAAGAAATGATTGAGGCTACTCTTAAGGGCAAAGCCAATATTAACAGTTGCTGTGGTTTCATGATGGTATTTTATGAATGCACATTGTGAAGTATCGCATTAGAAAGCTGTATGTAACATCCTCCTTTGTGCAAAAACGTTTTTACACTCGCTTGAGGTGGTTTTTGGCTTCGTCGAAAAAGACTAAATGGGCTAAATGGGATATCAAGTCAAGTCAACTTTATTTGTCCCCAGAGGGGATTTTGGCTTTGTAGCAGTGACAACAGTAATTACACCAGATCAGTTCAAATACAACATACAACAATTAATGGCAATAAATAAAATACAAATCTTAATAAAAAGCCATATTTACCAAGCGTGGTTGGGTGGTCCAGCTGATCCTATTTGAGTTTAGTAATGAGATGGCTGAGGGTGTTCATATCTGTTGGTTTTGACTGGTGGGTATTTGAAGCAGGAACCAGAAGGCAAGGTGTGAAACGTTAGATGCAGGGGGTGGGTGCTGTCAGACAACAACTGTTTGTTATACAAATCGGATAGACTTTTTAAAAATGGGAGGGAAATGCCTTTGAAGCAAAACACATTCTGCCCACATGTACTGCTTGTGCTGCATTGACACAGAGCCAGTCAGAGCAAGGTTACCATTTAAAATTCACTTGACAATTCAATGGAATCACAACGACTGATAGAAGTAAATGAGAGCTGAATATTTTTGATTTTCAATCGGCTCTGTGTCTGTGCCATCGTAAGGAGCACCCCGGCCGGTAAAACCCACCTGATGACGCAAGTCAGCCGGTTGAAAAGTTAAAACAGTTTCTCTCTTTAGCGTTTAGCATAGTGCAGTGTAGTTAAACAAGTAAATATTCCCAGTTAACAACATAACAACAAGTGCATAATAGCATAAAAGCTTTGTGAATGGAATGCTCTATAACTCCCACCAGTGAAAGGGATTAATGGATCAAATATTGGACAGTCAAGCTTCCTTGCACTGGAACTTCATCATCCTACATAATTACTCACTTAAACATTTGTTTACTGAGAAACAACAAATGATTCTTTATCCTTTATAATTAAATGAATATGCCTCAGAACAGATTTGTTTAATGATGGTCCATAAACGTGTCACGTTATAACGTGATGCTGATCCCTTTTTCTGGTGTGGCAGCAATATGCTTCTGTAAGTTTGACATCTTTAATCAAGCCAAACTTAATGGTCCAGGTAACTAAGCTTCAACACTAAAGTAAATGGTATTTTCAGATAACAAATGGCATGGACAACAAACTATCCAAGCAATGTTTGACAACACTCCTACTCAAAAAGCGATATTACAACATTTCATTTTAGACATTTATTTTCTATTGAATTCATACATTAAGCTACTTTTGTGAACCCAAGACGTTTGTAAATTCATTTCAAGCACAAAAACAATTGAGTGGAGGTATGTTTTTACAAGAGATTTGAGAAATATTTCCGCTTTAGGGCCAAATTATCTCTTTATACATTGCTCTTGAACAATTTTGGACGTCACTATATAGAAAGCTGAGTTTGTTCTGAACAATTTGATATGAAACACATGAGTTATACGCAAAAACCCTTAAAAGGAGAATTCAAGAAGATATCTAAAACTGCCCTCAGACCTCAGAGGGTTAAAGATGCTTTACTATGTTTTACTATGGGTAATGTCAACATAAAGTTTAGTTAGGTAGATTTTAATGGTGGTAAACACTGTTATAATATTCTCCGGCGGCAGGGCATTTTAGTCTTTCCTTCATCAAGCCTATGGGTCCAGACAAAAATGCAAAGAAATGCTTGGGAGTGCATTGCTCAGTTTCAACCCCCCTCTTTTCCCTGGTAACTCCCATACAGCCACTAAAAAAAATCTGATTTGATAATCTGAAAATGCACACAGTCATTGATGGAAGTAACATTTTAAAGAACTATGGAAGAGTATCATTATCACACTAGAAAAAAGTTATATTTTATAGTAATTATTTGCAGGAATGCCATGCGTTTTGCTACTATGGTTCAGTCTTGATGGCAAGCAGAAGCAAATAAAAGATGAGTGAGTAAATTTGAACGACACTGTGAAAGACTACAGAACAAGACAGTGATCTGTCCACCCGAACAAAGTGAGCATAATTTGTGCAACCTCTATGTGTTCACACAGGAGAATAAAGCCAAGCTCATGTGGAGATGCACTTATTTGCAACACTATATTGGTGAAATGAACCTTTATTAAATAGCAATATTCTCCATATACCACCTGCTAGTCACATAATGAGAAAGGATTCAAATTAGGGAGAGGCGCTCCTTTCTTCAATGGCAGCCTGTTTCTTTTCATCAGTGAGCGCTTCAATAGAATACAATGATGGGGCAGAGGGAGGATGAAGAAAAGAGGAAATAATGTACAGCACAAAGTAGCCATTTTTCTTAACAAGGTGGAATTTTCTGAAGTAATAACCATATTAAATACAAGAGTCCCAGTCTGTATTGGAAAGAAAAAAAAGGAACACATGTAGACCAGAGGACAAAGTTAAAAGATATATAATGTGAGGAAATTAATGTATGAATTTGAATATATCTACCTGGCAGTGTGGCTCAATGCAGAACTCCTTAATATGTAATTATATCATAACCTATTAGTCATCACATATCTGTGGACCAAACACAATATACAAATGTATCTGTATGTGGCAGCTGTTTAAAGCAGTAGGGACAGATTAATGCACATAATACTCTTTAATACTAATTTACTACAGTAAATGAGGGAACACACATTGCAACACACATTTCTCAATACTGAGTTCACTTTTTCAAACCTGATTAGATAGTTTACCAGCATGCAGCTCAGCACAACAGTTAATCTCCCATCCAAAATACATGAATGCAACCAAAACACTAGACATCACAGAATCAACTGTCCACTGTGTCCAAAAGGGACATCTGATCATGTGGCTGGGGGTCAGAAACGTTCCACCTCCATGAGGAAAAGAGTTTGAATTTGTGGGGCTGAGAAATGGAGAGTAACTGGGACTGTAGTCTACATCGAAGACGTTTAATTTCCAGGATTGCTCCGGTGCCGCCAGAAATTCTGTTGGATGTCCCTCATTTTCAGCCAGATGTCCGTCCCCTTCCTCTGTCTCTGTGTTGGCGTTCTAACCTCCAGTGGATTTGTGAGGACTATGGTTAACTGCTCCTCAGATCTCTGCAGGGTAAATCCAGACAGCTAGCTAGACTATCTGTCCAATCGGAGTTTTCTGTTGCATGACTAAAACGTACACAAGTTCCACCAAAACAAGTTCCTTCCTGAGGCTATTTTGCAGAGTCACTGTGTGCTGACTGGACTAGCTAGACCCTCATCTGCAGCGCTGTGGAGGAAAGTCTGGCAATGCGAGACTACTGTGAGTGTGAATGGAGGAGATGGGGTAACGCCACATCGTCCCATACGATGATAAAATGTCCCCTTTCCTCACCTGGCGCAAGTGTTTCATAAAGGTCATCAAGGAATGAAAATAGGTGCTCAGTGTTGTATTTCCCAATTAGGAGTGAAGCTTTTTTTCTTTTCTTTGTTTAGATGTAGATGAATGTAGTAAATTGCAGTCTAACAGTTGACAGTGTGCAAAATGGACTATAAGTACACAGAAGTTTGGTGGTCATTGACTTTAGTGAGAAAGCTGTCTTTATTTATGTTGTTCTGACTGAGTGATGACTTTTAAATGTGTATTCTTAATGCAGTATTGAGATATGCTTGTTATAGAAAAAAAACTGTAATAGCAATGTAGAAAATGGCCTGCCAAGCTCAGCAAAAACCAATTCCTGAAGTGAAAGCCATCTTCATATTAAACTGCAGGAAGTCAAATCCAGCAGTAATAATCTAATACCGTTTAAGGCCTGCATCAAGTACCGTATGACAAGTGGTCACAATTATTTTAAGCACGCAATGAAAGCTTTTAGTATATGAAACAACAATCTGACAGAATGAAACACCCCCTGATACCTCAAATCATTAAGATATGAGCAATGTGAGCGGAGGTTAGCCCTTACACACTTTAAATATATGCTCTGTATATAGAGATTATCCTTCTTTCATTTGGAATGACTCGATAATACAACTGTCATTTATAGACTCTAGAGCAATAATAAATGTCTGTCAATTTGTCTAAAATAAATAGTCTGCTGTGCACATACACAAGTATAAAGTAAGCTTTCCTGCAAACTAAAAATGCAAACTTCCTGCTAAGTAAAAATATAAGAAGAATATAAGAAATCAAACGTTATTCAGTTTTCTGCTCTGCCATCACCGGTTGGCTAAGTTTAGGTAACTAAGCAAAGGTGGCAGCAGCAGATAATCCTGGCTGGAGGAGCGTAATTCGTAACAGTTGGTGTGGAACATTTTGTCCTAAAAACAAATGAATAACTAAATACAACCTAACAATACATAATGAACATGATAATGTTTTGATTACAATTAAGCAATATTAGACGAGCAGCTGTGCTTGAACGTCATTATTGGCGCGACAGTTATGCGGTCAGCGCCAAGGTCCGTTGGCATCCTGAATGCCAATAATGACATAAAAATAACACCCTCTAGTGTAATATTGTGATTATGCATACGGTTACCAACCAAATAAAAGATATAATCAAACTGTATTCATATTCTGTGAAAATCCACTCTCAAAAATAAAAAATAAAAACAGAGAGGATGACTAGTCCCTGTGTAGTCAGTCAGCAAATGTTGACCACAGTGGGAAATATGTAGTAAGTTAACCCTCTCTTTGATTTCATGTTTATGGAGAAGAAGAACCCGGAAGGGAAATGCAACGCTACCAAGCCACGGCCGAGCGATGTGCGTCGCCTCGAGTAAACATTTTTGAGAGGTGTATGTCAGGCTACGGTGA